>NW_021637581.1:0-38676 GCF_004799145.2 Neltuma alba | reverse complement strand
AAATCATTCTAGTGGTTACTCTCCATTTGGATGGGAAGAAAGAAAGAAAATGAAAGAGAGAAAATGGGGGAGAAGAGAAACTGGAGAAAAAATTTATCACCCCTCCTATTTGGATAGACAAGAAAAAACAGGAAGGAAATAAAATGAGTAAATATATGAATGATTAAAATACCCTTATTCTTATATCAAAATGTATCATGATTAAAATTAAATTAAATATCATAATGAAAAATTATATGATTATCAAATTATTTTGTAAAAATTATTTTTCTTCTACAAGAAAAAATAACATTGTGTAATGCTAAAAAAACAACCAAAACAATATCGAATGGAAACGAACGATGTTTTATTTTTCGTTGAAGCAGCATGTTTTAGTCATATTTGATTACCTTTTGTATTGGAGACCAAATAAATGTATGTAAATTTTAATATATAAATCATTTTTTTGGTTATATTTTATTGTTCATTCTTTAAATATCTTCTTTTCTATTTTGAAAAACTGACCTAGCCTTACTAGAAGGGGTCTGAATATGTTGTTGCCTGCGTAAAAGGGTCTTACGGCGAGATATTTTTGTCACTAAAAAAGATAAAGCACAAGATATTTTCTGTAAATTCTTTGCTTAAATATTTCAATATTGTGATTGGAATTTCCATTTATATTATTGAACCATTAATTTAATATCAATATCGTAGCTGAATATTGGTTGCAATAACATTGTAAAAGATGGACTTAAAATTGATCCGTAGATATTACATACACATATCTCAAATATTTGTTAGCAACGCACACACATGTTATCACCGTGTTTTTTAAAATTCCAAAAGCATATACATTTTGAACTCAAAAAAAGTAGCATTTTGTAGGGAAAAAATGTGTTCACAACTATTATTATTACCACCACCATCACCACCACCACTATCACCACTACCACTACCACTACCACCACTACCACCACTACAACCACTACCACTACCACCACTACAACCACTACCACTACCACCACTACCAACCACTACCACTACCACCACTACAACCACTACCACTACTATCATGACTACTACTATTACTATTGTTACTATTATTACTACTATTATTGTTGCTGCTGCTAGTAGGATGTTGAAAATTTTGAAGTAGTATTGTAACTACTTGTAAAAATGTCTTCCCAATAAATAATGGCGATTGTTATTTGTCATCAATGAAAAATTAGGCATAAATTTCATGTAAGAAAATCAGGCAAAAAAATTGATATTTACAAGGTAAAATTTCATATTTATAAGTAAATCAATTTGTAAAAATGTAAAATTTGTACAGAAAAAAATGAATTTCTGAAGGCCTCTATATATTTGATTTTCTAATGTGGTTCATATGAATAATTTTCCATTTAATCGAACAAACTGCATCTTTGAAGAACCACAACCCAAACTGCAGAGATTTGCAATCGAAGATTTAAAGTCCCCTTACCAAAAGAAGTAATAAGTAAATTGCAATACCCCTGAACAAAAATAAAGATATTAATTGAAAAATTGAAATAAAGAACCTAAAGGGAGTGGTATTTATCAAGGAGGATCTTAAAAATTATAATTATTTAGAAAGACCAAAAATTAAAATAAAGACCTCTCGATATGTGAAATTGCTAAATGGGTTCCTCAATATGAAAAATGGCTTCAGGAGACCCACTCCTATATTGCAAACATGAAATGATGGTGAAATATCCAAAATGCCCTTCTTTCTTTCTCTTCCTCTCTAGTTCTCCTTCCCTTTCCTTCTTCTTTTCCTCTCTCTCTTCGTCCTTCTCTTTGCTAGTGGCTTTACCTTCACCGTTGATGTAATAACGCCATCTTTGACCGGTTTATAGTACTTGGAATTGTGATGGTGCATTAGGGCAGGATTGGAAGAGGGTTTTAAGGATTATGAAGGAGGTTTTTGGGATTTAAAGGATCTACAAGGAGTTGGGAATTGGGATCAAAGGAGAAGGAGTGGCGGTGTTTACGATGGGGTCAGAAGGTGGTGACGTCAACGGTAAGGATGAGAAGGGGTTGGCAAGTAGTAATGTGACAATCATCATAAAAGTTTTGGAAAAGGTGGATTTTAGTGTAAGTTCCTTGTAAATATTGAAGCTGCCACTGAAATGGATAGAAATTTTGAGCTTGCTGTTACTACTTGACAATCGAAGAGGTTGTTAGTTTTAATTTTCATATGTAAATGATTGAGCTATGATATAAAATTATATTGAATGCAAACGTGATTTCCTATCTTTTGTTGGTAACTTCATAATATTTTCAAACATGATTTTCTACCACTCTTTTGAATTCAAATGGCTAATTGCAGAAACTGGTTGCTGTGATTTTAACACAAAATCTTAAATTCGTATGAATTGCTTATTAGAAGTTGTCATTCGCCTTACTAAACTTGTCATTCATTTTACTGAACTTATCATGAATTACTTATAATAACTTGTCATCTGTTAAAGAAATCTAAAAATTCTGTCATTTTAACACAGAAACTTAAATTCCTATGAATTGTGTATCAGAAGTTGTCAATTGTCTTGCCAAACTTGTCATTCGCTAAGGAATTGTGAAAATTCTATTATTTTAACACAAAAACTTAAATTTCTATGAATTGCGTATCAGAAGTTGTCATTCGCCTGAGTAAACTTGTCATTAGTTTTACTAAACTTGTCATGAATTGCTTATCAAAACTTGTCATCTGCTAAAGAAATCTAGAAATTCTGTCATTTTAAAACAAGAACTTAAATTCCCATGAATTACTTATTAAAAATTGTCATTGGCCTTGCTAAACTTGTCATTCACCGAGGAATTATGCAACTTGTCATTTTAACATAGAATCATAAATTCCTATGAATTGCTTATCAGAAGTTGTTATTCGTCTTACTAAAATGGTCATTCGCCTGACTGAATTTGTCATAAATTGCTTATTAGAACTTATCATCTGCTAAAGAAATCAGGAATCATGTCATTTTAACACAAAAACTTAAATTCTTATGAATTGCTTATCAAAAGTTGTCATTCATCTTGCTAAACTTGTCATTCACCACGGAATTGTGCAAATTGTCATTTTAACACAATCTTAAATTTCTATGAATTACTTATCAGAAGCTGTCATTTGCAACACCTCACTTTTATATACTAATAATAGGATCATTTTAACGTCTGTGAATTACTAACACCAGGTTTCCATCCTGGGAAAAGACAGGGAAATTTTTTTTTTTTTCGTTTAACATCAGAATCCGTTGATCAAATATTTCAAACCTTCAGATTACTGATGAGTGATCCAATAATAACCCTGCTTTCAACTTAATCTATTATCATCTAAAATAATTTCATACTATACAATCTTATAATATTATATTAAAAATAAAGCAACGCTCTTGGTTGACAGCATATACGTGCACCTGGCAATGCTCACCTCCTTCTTCTAAAGGATACAAAATAATATTTCCATAAAGCAAGTAAAGTTACTTGCCCGAATAATTTGCTATACAATTTACAAAATTATAACAGGTATCTCTGCTCTTCAACCAGCCACCTTCTTCTTAAACAACCTCCTTGTTCTTCGGGCTACTAGCTTTCACTGTTCATCATAAATTGGGGGGTGAGATTCCGAAGAATCCCCGTAATAGTAATTTCCATCACACAAATGTGTAGATCACATAAACATGCAAAACAAGCCAAAGTGGAACATAACCTTGCAAGCTAATACAATTAAGCATTTATGCGCAATGACAGATAGAAAAGCTGAATAAATAATGCACAAATACCTGGCGATCACTGTCCCATGTCTATTAGACAAGCTGAATAAATAATGCGCTAATAATTGGCAATCACTGCCGCGCATATAATTGGCAATCACTGCCGCGCAAATAATTGGCAATTACTGCCGCGCATATAACTGGCAATCACTGCCGCGCAAATAACTGGCAATCACTGCCGCGCATATAACTGGCAATCACTGCCGCGCATATAACTGGCAATCACTGCCGCGCATATTGTAACACCTATCCCTTATATACTAGTATAATTATTCTATTTAAACATGATCCATTAAAAGCCAGGTTTCATCCTGGGAATTATATATATTTTTATTTCCATCCGGCCCTTCGAATCCTGAATTAAGTCAACTATAGCCAATAGGGTTTAACATTTGACACCCTGGCCATTGGCTCACACGACGAGATACGTAATTAGATACACATAATTTTAGGCCAAATAATAATTATATCAAAAAATTTGACCATTTCCTTCAATAGCAGTCATTATGATCTATCTGCCCTTAGTCATCTCCTTATGGAGGAATATTTACATACCAAAATAGATATACAATATATATCTTTACTCCAAAATAAGATGCATTTTAAACAAAATATATATGTACAAATGATCGCCAGCTTCCTGCACTTTTAAACTCCACCGATCACTACTCCCTTGCCCTTAGGAGTACTTGCTCTTGCTGTATTACATGGAAGAAGGGGTGAGATTCTAAAGAATCCCAGTAGTAACAAATTTCCCTCACGTAATCATACAAGATCACAAACAACATGCTACACAGGCCAAAGAGAACAACACCTTGCATCCAAGTATAATCAATGATGCATATACACCATACACCCATATAGCTAATCGCTATCTATCGCGCCCACATTCCAAAATAAATGGAAACCAGCGCATATTGTCATGACAAATATTATTATGCAAAGGCAACTTACATGTTCTCATGCACAATCAGCATAAAGGCACATCCAAGCATGTGGCAATCCATGCACAATCACATTAAAGGAAAAGAGTTACTACCTTTTGCTTTTTCTTCTGTACTCCCTTCCCCTTGTCTCCTTCTTGGCTCCCTTCTTAATGGATTCGAACAAATATCAAATCCTATAAATTATTTGAGTAAGGGCAGATTAATATATATATATATATATCTAGATATTCATCTAGAGCGTTACATTAACACATTAACTCATTCCTTATAATTTAAATCCTTCATGATCATTTTAACGGGGCATCACGTTTTGACTTCCATCCTCTTAAGACTCCTATTTGACATACATATTCATAATATAACACTTATATAAGCCTATAAACTCCCTATTTAAACATTTTGCATTTGAACACCCCAAACACCATCTATCATTCAAACAGCACCATTTTGCCACTGTTTCTAAATTTTTTTCCAGCATCAAGCTTCAACCAAAACATTATTTTATTCCTCATTATATATATATATATATATATATTCACCCTCTACACCCTTCCTTCACAAATTCCAGATTGCCCTATCAATCAGGTATATGTAATTAATACCATGAGATTTAGTCTCATCCCTCAAATCATAACATCAACGTTGCTGAGACAAACACCAAACATATACACACATATCGTGCTTTAATTAGTTCCCAATCTCAACATTTTCCTTCGCTTATGAAAATTCTAGATTTTGGCATTTTTTTTTTTCCATTTTAACTCCAAGAAAATCTGTTCACTATAATTCAGAACATGGAGCCAAAACCGAAAGAATATATATAAAGAGCCCAATTCGTTCTCCCCATGCTTCGGTCTCAAATGGCTTTGTTCTCTCTCTCTCTCTATATATATATAGAGCTGATACTTTCAGCGTTCAAGTGCTTCTTGACCAGTAAAATCGAACAGCATCCTTCCCTCCCTAAGTCTGACATTTTTCTTATTCAAAGTACGCACTCTTCGATCCCTCAATAACCACACAGGGCATATAAAATCAACATATTATAATCATACAACCAAAAAATAATTAATTATATTTAGACTCGTTAATCATCTATTACCCAAACCAGAAGCCATTTCCTTAAATAATCAAACCCCTGTTTCAGAAACTTTAACCAGAGCAATCAACCGTGAAAAGCAAGTGCAGAAATCTCAACCACAAGCTTCATCCTAACCATTAAGCACGTTTCTACAGCTTGACTGTCATGCTGTTCACTTTCTCCCTCAAAAACCAGATTTCATCTTCATCATCGTCTTGCAACATATGACCAAATAACAGAAAATAAAGATGGAAGAAGGTTCAGGAGACTCACCTTGTTTAATTTCCACTTTTAGATGAACCGATTCTCTCCTCTACTAGCCTTTCCCTTTCTTGATCTTTCTCAAACTCTCCCGGCTCTCCCTCTGTTTGCACTTCGAATGGCAGAGGAAAGTAAGAAGGGAGAAGATATTAGGGTAGAATAAGTCGGTGAGGGCGTGTGAAATAACTATTATACCCTTTGGTCTTCATTTTCCCTTCAATTTGATCCTTCTCTATTTTTCCAGGATAATCAGATAATTCCAGAAATCAAACCTGGTTATTTTATATGGATTTTCTTCTTCCATTAGCTTCTTTAGTCCATGAAATAATTTTCCTAAAAATCTCAGCTCAAAAATTATCCTCTAACTATTTTTCCTTGAATTTCCAAGAAAATAGGTCCTAAATTCTTGAAATTAACTTTATAATTATTTAGACCATATTTTAAAGGTCTTAATCTCAACAATTTCTCTAAAAATTTCTCCTTCAACATGCTTTACTCAAATCCATAAAATTTGGGATATTACACATATAACTGGCAATCACTGCCGCGCATATAACTGGCAATCACTGCCGCGCATATAACTGGCAATCACTGCCGCGCATATAACTGGCAATCACTGCCGCGCAAATAACTGGCAATCACTGCCGCGCAAATAACTGGCAATCACTGCCGCGCATATAATTGGCAATCACTGCCCCATGTTTATCAGCTGCACGTGGTCACGGTTAAAAATCCATGCAAGGAATTAAGGATTACATGTTCTCATGCTTTAGAAAAGTAATATGGCACAAACAGACATGCAGCAATCATACACAAGTGTAAGGGAGGAAAGAACTACTACCTGGTCCGCATCCCTCCAAATCAAACCTTACCGTTCTCCTTTCTTTCTGCTTCTTGGTGGGCTTTAGCAGATATAAAAACCTATTATATTAGTAAGGGTAGGTTAATGCTTGATCCAACATAATTTATAAATTAAATAACTCTCTTTAAATCCCAATCTCTTTCAATCTCTACCCTCACTTAATAGTTGGTCATCCTGGACAATTTTTCCTTATTTAAACTATTCTCTTTGGAATGTTTCCTTCCTTATCTCAACCCATAGTGTTACTTTACTTTTCCTTATTCCACCAAATAAATTTAATCTAACACTCCAAAATAAATCTACAAACTTTTCTAGTTATTATTAGCAACTCATATACCTTTAAGATCCTTACTTAACTTCAATAATTCGAAAATTCCAACTAACTGAAACACTCTCCCAAGTATACATATATATTAGGCTCTTAGCTTCGCCTTTCTCCCATATCAATTAATATTTACTGAAGCAACTTTTTCTTCTTAAATCACTGAACCAAGCGGACACTTATACACATAGACTCATATATATATATATATATATATATATATATAAAATCATGCCTAAACTTCCTCCCAATTCCATTTCAATTTCAATGTTTGCCACTCATACTTCCACGGCTTTCCCCCATACACACACACACACACACATTCACTAATATATATCCAAATAGCTTCGTTCTCTATATATATAACTTAGCCACTTTCTAACCTCCATAAATGTTTCGTACATCAGCACCCATATTCTGGATTTTGTTCTTTTTACTGATTTGAAAACGTTCACCAAACTATCACACAGCACCATCTAAAGCTCTTTTGCATAATATCTGAACTTCCCTTACTTTTGTTACTATGAACCGACACTATACAACCAAAACAGGGAACTCCATGTCACTTAATTAAAACGGAGCTTGGGGTTCGAAAACCGTCACTTCACAAACCAATATCACATACGGCCTCATATATACACTGAATAGTGCAATTTTCCCCCTTTAATTCCACCAGAACCTGACGCTACCCGCATCAGAAACAACAACAACAACTATTCAAGTTTAACTTGCAGAGGAGATAAGCAACATGCAATATAATATGCTCACTCCATGAACTTAACTCATTATCATCCTAAACCAGCCACTCAACCCCTGTTCGGCCAGCAACAAAACAGAGCAAGGAAATCCACATGCAAGCTAAAAATCATACTCCATCATCATCAACAAACACTACTCTTTCATCATCATTGAGCTTCAGACTTAACCAAGAGTTTCTCTCACTAGAACCCAAACTTCTTTCATCATTAACTCTTCAAACACGCAGCAAACCAAAGAACGAAGAGTAGAATGATGATCAGAGGGCTCACCTGAATCTGAAACTCCGTTTGCATGCAGGAATCTGACCACCGATCACTACCTCCGATCACCAACTCCGGTACTGCTTTTTCCCGTGCTCTCCCTCTCTCGCTTTCCGTCTCTCTCTCTTTTCCTTCGAGTGGCCGAATGAAAAATCAGGAGGAAGAGTGTTATCTTATGTTAAGCGGTGAGGCAGTACACGTGTGATGAGGAAGTAAAAACAAACGAAATGTCCACTTTGCCCTTACGCTCATTGCTTTCTTTCACTTTCATGCTTCCTCTATAATTCTGAGATAAATAGATAAACCCAAAAATTACTCCACTATGTTTTATATGGATCTTTCTTTTCGACTAGCTTCTTTGATCCATAAAATAATTTCTCTAAACATTTTGGGTCAAAAATTAACTCA
Source organism: Neltuma alba (assembly GCF_004799145.2). Classification (NCBI taxonomy): domain Eukaryota; kingdom Viridiplantae; phylum Streptophyta; class Magnoliopsida; order Fabales; family Fabaceae; genus Neltuma; species Neltuma alba. Next base: position 30,009 of record NW_021637581.1, on the reverse strand, counting down.
TAACTATTTTTCTTGAATTTCCAAGAAAATAACTCTTAATTCCAGAAATTAATCCTTAACTCATTTTAAGGATTTTATGCCTCAAATATCTTCTTCACTATCTCAAATGATCATCCTAAAATTTTCAGATTAAACATAAATCTCTAAGTATTTTTCCATAATTTTCAGAGAAAATAAACCATTTTTCTCTTAAAATTATCTATTAAAAATATTTAAGCTATTTTTGGGGAAATACCTTTTCCAATATGTCTCTAAATCTTAAAAATCAATATTCCATAATTTTTCCCCAATTGTGATTGAGCTATTAAATAATTTTAATGAACTTTCTCTTTTCTACTCATCCTGAGTCATAAAATTCGGGGTGTTACAATTCTCCCCCCGTAAATAAAATTTCGTCCTCGAAATTTAGATAATTACCTTGTGGCATAAAGTCTGGATATGACTTTTGCATTTCTTCTTCTACCTCCCATGTAGCTTCTCGTGGTGAGAATCCCTTCTAGACCACTTTCACAAATGGAATACTTTTACTTCTCAATCTTCTCTCTTGTTTGTCAATGATTCGTTCAGGTTGCACATCATAAGTCAAATCATCTTGTAGATCTATTTCTTCATGTTCAATGACATGCTCTTAGTCTGGTTAATACTTTTTCAGTTGTGACACGTGAAAAACATTATATAACTTACTCAACTATGGAGGTATAGCTATCTGATACACCATTGGGCCTACTTTTACAAGAATTTCAAATAGTCCTATGTAACTCGAATTTAATTTCCTCATTTTCTTTGATTTTCCTATGCCCATAGTCGGTACTATTTTCAAGGAAACATAATCTTCCATCTCGAATTCCAACGGTCTTCTTCTTTTATCAATATAACTCTTCTGATCTTTATAGATCAACTTATGTATGTAGTTGGGGATACATTGAGGAAACATGGTCTCCCACCTTCAACGTTGACTATCTTCTTTGCTAACTATGAAATTTTCTCAGTGCTCTAACTCATGTCATGATAGATCACATCCCCAATGCTAGATACTTGACATCAACTAAGACTTGTTAATGGCATCCATCATTCTGAGTACCTAAATATCAACCAAGGTATATCAATTGCATCAATGATTCTAAGTATTCGGCATCAATCAAAACATGTTAATGGTATCAACCATTCTGAAAATCTTACTTTGTTATTTTCTACCTTACCTTTGGCATTATCTCTTAGTACTCAATCCATTGATATAATATTTGGGGACTTTTTCTATTCCTCTTACTTTCTTACCCCAAACTTAGCTTGCCTAAATGCATTCTACTTGGGACTTGCAGCACTACACTTTGTTAACTCTTACTTTCCTTTGTTGACCAATTAGAATTGAGCTCGGTCTATTTAGCAACTTGGCTATCTGAAGAAAAATCAAGGATACTCTCTCTGTGATGGTTAACCAGTCTCAAGAAATTCTTTATTCTAAACTCATCTAAGGTCATTGTCTTCCCAGAGAAAACTGCTTTACTTTGGGCATTAATAACTCTCCTTTGGGTCTTCTATGACCATAAGATCTAACTGCGATCTTGAGATCTAACTGTGATCTCTCTAAGCCCACTTCTTGGATCTAACTGTGATCCCTTTCTAGGAATTTTCAAGACCAAAGAATGAAGTTATAGAATAACTTTATCTCTATGAAATCTGGCAACCATACTGATAATTCTCCAAAACTGATCTTAGATACCCACATTGCTTCTTAGACCTTACTCATTCCTTTTGGCAACTCCAACATTATCTCCTTACACTTCTCATTTAACTTCATTATCTTATTCTCAACTTTCTCAAGCTTTATATCAATTCGTCCACCATGTCGGCTAGCTCTTTGAGCTATTTATTCATCCTTGTGGCCATTAGAGTCAACATTATGCTTAGGCCACATACCATACTTGCCCTACCTTAGTATAGGGTCTTACCACATACTATACTTGCCCTGCCTTAGTATAGGGTCTTACCACTTCTAATAACTTTAGATGGCACAGGGAGAGAACTCATGATACTGCCTTATCTCTCTCAAGGCTGCCTTAACTGTTCAAAGGCTTAGGTCGCCACTTTGCCTTTATGATAAAGAATAGACTTATATCCCTATTTGGCTTTCTTAACTCTTGCCATTACACTCTGGTAAGGGAGTCTCTTAACTTTGACTCAACCTCAGGGAAAGTCTCTTTACTCTGCGTTAGTGGCTACCTATACTTTCTTATGAAAACATATCATTACCTCTCAACCTGACTCATCTAAGTACTATAGAAGTGGCATCCATCTTGCAATTAAGGCAATAATACTCATTAAAGTGTTTAGCATGAAATTCATCTAATTGTAATGTCAATTTCTTTGGCAGTTAGCTATTTGGTAGCATAAGAGAATTTTCCTTAAATCTTCCATAGTATTCTGCTAGACGCAAAGGATATCTGATCCCATCATTACTCTTGGCCCTTAATGTATTTTATGCTTTCATTAGCATAAGGTCAACTCCATATCGCCTTGCCTCGGCTGCTTTTCTCTTTCTCTCAGAGGACCAGTTCCCACTATCTTGGGAAACATTCAGTGGTCAAGACCTTTCTCATACTAAGTTTAGCAGTCAACTATTTTTAGGTTCCTCTGAAAACTCTTACTGCGTACCATAACTCTTTTACTAAACTGCCAATACTAAACCTCAACTGTAAAAATTATATCTTTAACTTCATTAATGACCTGAGTACTTTATTCGTGTACCTTACAAATATCATAGGCATACTGTTTAGTCCCAACTTTTCTGAGTATTTGAATATCATTCAAATATATTCCTGTTGAGCAGGCACTATAGTTAGGCATCTGACTATACCTTTGCCTTTACTCATCTTGTCCCTTAGTAGCATTTATAATAATAGTATTGGAATCAAAAGATATATCTTCCTGCTCCCGGACTAATTTGCACCATAATTTGATCTTCTCAATAAATGTAAATAATTTGAATTTTACTTCTTCAAAACTTCAACTCTTACATACCTTTGAAATCTGCTGCTTTATTTGATCTTGTTTCCTTAATGACTCCACTTGTATTGGCAAAGCAGATTAGATGTTGAACTAAATATGGTCGAAAACATAAGCTATTGTTGCTGCTGCCCCTTTCCTTTCGTCTATATATATATATTTCATTTTCTTTCTTGTCTTTCTTATGATTTTGTTAATCTCTTTTATCATTCGTCATTCATTATTAAGACAGTTTAGAACCTATCGCATAAGGTTCACAGGGAATCTTCCTTCCTTCTCATGTACCCCTATTTGTCTACTTCTAGCTGGTATGGAACATCCTTCCACTATTCAAAAGAATAGTTCCTAAGAATAGAAACTTAACATGCTAACATTCAAAAGACAAGCAGCTAATAATTTTAATCACATTCTATTATATTCAAGCTTCTCAATTTCCAACTCCTTTGCATCATTGATCATTCGATGGCTACTAAAATTTCCTTATCTACCTTTTAGAACCTCAACAAACCTCAAACAACAAGTTTCAATCAATTTCAACTACTCTTTCACTAACTTGCTATTAACAAGCATCAATCATCAAAATAACACTGTTATATAATTTCCTTGACTATAACCATTTACACATTTTCACTGAATAGCCCTTACAGTTATGCATCAAGCTTATCATTAGCTCTCTTATTCTAATTTATTAAAAATAATCCTCTAACTTCGTACCCAATTCTCATAATCATGTATACTAGATTCACAGGTCTAGACTATCTCTTGGGCTCAAATATTTGTTTATGACACATATCCAAGAGGTTCTCTATTCATAATGAGTTTCTCAAGTCTTCATCCCTTTCAATTGTTGTCTCATAGTACTTTCTCTTGTCTATTCAGGAATCTAAGCTAGCTTACAGCTATTGTAGATTCTCTTGTCTCATGGCACTTCTCAAATCATACTGCTAAACATCTAGTTCATCATCAATTGAACTTAAAATAGGGAACATCATCAAACTCAAGAAGATCAACACCATCTAAAATACAAACCTCAAGCATACCTCAAACTTATCTTAAATATACCTCAAACACATCAGATTAATATTTTATTCAGATCATATTATATAATTCATATCTCATTAAATCCGATTTAGCCTGAAACGATGCTTCATAAGTTTACTCTAAACCCTTGATTCACTGAGGACTTGAACTTCAGATCTTAATACTCCTTAGTTCTTCTTTAAGAATTACAACAAGTCTAGCAAATACAAGTTTAACCATTTACAGTGGTAGACTTCTAACACAAACATAAGCAGACCGTTCTACCCAAAGCCAGAACCTCTGCTCTGATACCATAAATGCAACACCTCACTTTTATATACTAATAATAGGATCATTTTAACGTCTGTGAATTACTAACACCAGGTTTCCATCCTGGGAAAAGACAGGGAAATTTTTTTTTTTTCATTTAACATCAGAATCCGTTGATCAAATATTTCAAACCTTCAGATTACTGATGAGTGATCCAATAATAACCCTGCTTTCAACTTAATCTATTATCATCTAAAATAATTTCATACTATACAATCTTATAATATTATATTAAAAATAAAGCAACGCTCTTGGTTGACAGCATATACGTGTACCTGGCAATGCTCACCTCCTTCTTCTAAAGGATACAAAATAATATTTCCATAAAGCAAGTAAAGTTACTTGCCCGAATAATTTGCTATACAATTTACAAAATTATAACAGGTATCTCTGCTCTTCAACCAGCCACCTTCTTCTTAAACAACCTCCTTGTTTTTCGGGCTACTAGCTTTCACTGTTCATCATAAATTGGGGGGTGAGATTCCGAAGAATCCCCGTAGTAGTAATTTCCATCACACAAATGTGTAGATCACATAAAACATGCAAAACAAGCCAAAGTGGAACATAACCTTGCAAGCTAATACAATTAAGCATTTATGCGCAATGACAGATAGAAAAGCTGAATAAATAATGCACAAATACCTGGCGATCACTGTCCCATGTCTATTAGACAAGCTGAATAAATAATGCGCTAATAATTGGCAATCACTGCCGCGCATATAATTGGCAATCACTGCCGCGCAAATAACTGGCAATCACTGCCGCGCATATAACTGGCAATCACTGCCGCGCAAATAACTGGCAATCACTGCCGCGCATATAACTGGCAATCACTGCCGCGCAAATAACTGGCAATCACTGCCGCGCATATAACTGGCAATCACTGCCGCGCATATAACTGGCAATCACTGCCGCGCATATAACTGGCAATCACTGCCGCGCAAATAACTGGCAATCACTGCCGCGCATATAATTGGCAATCACTGCCGCGCAAATAACTGGCAATCACTGCCGCGCATATAATTGGCAATCACTGCCCCATGTTTATCAGCTGCACGTGGTCACGGTTAAAAATCCATGCAAGGAATTAAGGATTACATGTTCTCATGCTTTAGAAAAGTAATATGGCACAAACAGACATGCAGCAATCATACACAAGTGTAAGGGAGGAAAGAACTACTACCTGGTCCGCATCCCTCCAAATCAAACCTTACCGTTCTCCTTTCTTTCTGCTTCTTGGTGGGCTTTAGCAGATATAAAAACCTATTATATTAGTAAGGGTAGGTTAATGCTTGATCCAACATAATTTATAAATTAAATAACTCTCTTTAAATCCCAATCTCTTTCAATCTCTACCCTCACTTAATAGTTGGTCATCCTGGACAATTTTTCCTTATTTAAACTATTCTCTTTGGAATGTTTCCTTCCTTATCTCAACCCATAGTGTTACTTTACTTTTCCTTATTCCACCAAATAAATTTAATCTAACACTCCAAAATAAATCTACAAACTTTTCTAGTTATTATTAGCAACTCATATACCTTTAAGATCCTTACTTAACTTCAATAATTCGAAAATTCCAACTAACTGAAACACTCTCCCAAGTATACATATATATTAGGCTCTTAGCTTCGCCTTTCTCCCATATCAATTAATATTTACTGAAGCAACTTTTTCTTCTTAAATCACTGAACCAAGCGGACACTTATACACATAGACTCATATATATATATATATATATATATATATAAAATCATGCCTAAACTTCCTCCCAATTCCATTTCAATTTCAATGTTTGCCACTCATACTTCCACGGCTTTCCCCCATACACACACACACACACACATTCACTAATATATATCCAAATAGCTTCGTTCTCTATATATATAACTTAGCCACTTTCTAACCTCCATAAATGTTTCGTACATCAGCACCCATATTCTGGATTTTGTTCTTTTTACTGATTTGAAAACGTTCACCAAACTATCACACAGCACCATCTAAAGCTCTTTTGCATAATATCTGAACTTCCCTTACTTTTGTTACTATGAACCGACACTATACAACCAAAACAGGGAACTCCATGTCACTTAATTAAAACGGAGCTTGGGGTTCGAAAACCGTCACTTCACAAACCAATATCACATACGGCCTCATATATACACTGAATAGTGCAATTTTCCCCCTTTAATTCCACCAGAACCTGACGCTACCCGCATCAGAAACAACAACAACAACTATTCAAGTTTAACTTGCAGAGGAGATAAGCAACATGCAATATAATATGCTCACTCCATGAACTTAACTCATTATCATCCTAAACCAGCCACTCAACCCCTGTTCGGCCAGCAACAAAACAGAGCAAGGAAATCCACATGCAAGCTAAAAATCATACTCCATCATCATCAACAAACACTACTCTTTCATCATCATTGAGCTTCAGACTTAACCAAGAGTTTCTCTCACTAGAACCCAAACTTCTTTCATCATTAACTCTTCAAACACGCAGCAAACCAAAGAACGAAGAGTAGAATGATGATCAGAGGGCTCACCTGAATCTGAAACTCCGTTTGCATGCAGGAATCTGACCACCGATCACTACCTCCGATCACCAACTCCGGTACTGCTTTTTCCCGTGCTCTCCCTCTCTCGCTTTCCGTCTCTCTCTCTTTTCCTTCGAGTGGCCGAATGAAAAATCAGGAGGAAGAGTGTTATCTTATGTTAAGCGGTGAGGCAGTACACGTGTGATGAGGAAGTAAAAACAAACGAAATGTCCACTTTGCCCTTACGCTCATTGCTTTCTTTCACTTTCATGCTTCCTCTATAATTCTGAGATAAATAGATAAACCCAAAAATTACTCCACTATGTTTTATATGGATCTTTCTTTTCGACTAGCTTCTTTGATCCATAAAATAATTTCTCTAAACATTTTGGGTCAAAAATTAACTCATAACTATTTTTCTTGAATTTCCAAGAAAATAACTCTTAATTCCAGAAATTAATCCTTAACTCATTTTAAGGATTTTATGCCTCAAATATCTTCTTCACTATCTCAAATGATCATCCTAAAATTTTCAGATTAAACATAAATCTCTAAGTATTTTTCCATAATTTTCAGAGAAAATAAACCATTTTTCTCTTAAAATTATCTATTAAAAATATTTAAGCTATTTTTGGGGAAATACCTTTTCCAATATGTCTCTAAATCTTAAAAATCAATATTCCATAATTTTTCCCCAATTGTGATTGAGCTATTAAATAATTTTAATGAACTTTCTCTTTTCTACTCATCCTGAGTCATAAAATTCGGGGTGTTACAATTCTCCCCCCGTAAATAAAATTTCGTCCTCGAAATTTAGATAATTACCTTGTGGCATAAAGTCTGGATATGACTTTTGCATTTCTTCTTCTACCTCCCATGTAGCTTCTCGTGGTGAGAATCCCTTCTAGACCACTTTCACAAATGGAATACTTTTACTTCTCAATCTTCTCTCTTGTTTGTCAATGATTCGTTCAGGTTGCACATCATAAGTCAAATCATCTTGTAGATCTATTTCTTCATGTTCAATGACATGCTCTTAGTCTGGTTAATACTTTTTCAGTTGTGACACGTGAAAAACATTATATAACTTACTCAACTATGGAGGTATAGCTATCTGATACACCATTGGGCCTACTTTTACAAGAATTTCAAATAGTCCTATGTAACTCGAATTTAATTTCCTCATTTTCTTTGATTTTCCTATGCCCATAGTCGGTACTATTTTCAAGGAAACATAATCTTCCATCTCGAATTCCAACGGTCTTCTTCTTTTATCAATATAACTCTTCTGATCTTTATAGATCAACTTATGTATGTAGTTGGGGATACATTGAGGAAACATGGTCTCCCACCTTCAACGTTGACTATCTTCTTTGCTAACTATGAAATTTTCTCAGTGCTCTAACTCATGTCATGATAGATCACATCCCCAATGCTAGATACTTGACATCAACTAAGACTTGTTAATGGCATCCATCATTCTGAGTACCTAAATATCAACCAAGGTATATCAATTGCATCAATGATTCTAAGTATTCGGCATCAATCAAAACATGTTAATGGTATCAACCATTCTGAAAATCTTACTTTGTTATTTTCTACCTTACCTTTGGCATTATCTCTTAGTACTCAATCCATTGATATAATATTTGGGGACTTTTTCTATTCCTCTTACTTTCTTACCCCAAACTTAGCTTGCCTAAATGCATTCTACTTGGGACTTGCAGCACTACACTTTGTTAACTCTTACTTTCCTTTGTTGACCAATTAGAATTGAGCTCGGTCTATTTAGCAACTTGGCTATCTGAAGAAAAATCAAGGATACTCTCTCTGTGATGGTTAACCAGTCTCAAGAAATTCTTTATTCTAAACTCATCTAAGGTCATTGTCTTCCCAGAGAAAACTGCTTTACTTTGGGCATTAATAACTCTCCTTTGGGTCTTCTATGACCATAAGATCTAACTGCGATCTTGAGATCTAACTGTGATCTCTCTAAGCCCACTTCTTGGATCTAACTGTGATCCCTTTCTAGGAATTTTCAAGACCAAAGAATGAAGTTATAGAATAACTTTATCTCTATGAAATCTGGCAACCATACTGATAATTCTCCAAAACTGATCTTAGATACCCACATTGCTTCTTAGACCTTACTCATTCCTTTTGGCAACTCCAACATTATCTCCTTACACTTCTCATTTAACTTCATTATCTTATTCTCAACTTTCTCAAGCTTTATATCAATTCGTCCACCATGTCGGCTAGCTCTTTGAGCTATTTATTCATCCTTGTGGCCATTAGAGTCAACATTATGCTTAGGCCACATACCATACTTGCCCTACCTTAGTATAGGGTCTTACCACATACTATACTTGCCCTGCCTTAGTATAGGGTCTTACCACTTCTAATAACTTTAGATGGCACAGGGAGAGAACTCATGATACTGCCTTATCTCTCTCAAGGCTGCCTTAACTGTTCAAAGGCTTAGGTCGCCACTTTGCCTTTATGATAAAGAATAGACTTATATCCCTATTTGGCTTTCTTAACTCTTGCCATTACACTCTGGTAAGGGAGTCTCTTAACTTTGACTCAACCTCAGGGAAAGTCTCTTTACTCTGCGTTAGTGGCTACCTATACTTTCTTATGAAAACATATCATTACCTCTCAACCTGACTCATCTAAGTACTATAGAAGTGGCATCCATCTTGCAATTAAGGCAATAATACTCATTAAAGTGTTTAGCATGAAATTCATCTAATTGTAATGTCAATTTCTTTGGCAGTTAGCTATTTGGTAGCATAAGAGAATTTTCCTTAAATCTTCCATAGTATTCTGCTAGACGCAAAGGATATCTGATCCCATCATTACTCTTGGCCCTTAATGTATTTTATGCTTTCATTAGCATAAGGTCAACTCCATATCGCCTTGCCTCGGCTGCTTTTCTCTTTCTCTCAGAGGACCAGTTCCCACTATCTTGGGAAACATTCAGTGGTCAAGACCTTTCTCATACTAAGTTTAGCAGTCAACTATTTTTAGGTTCCTCTGAAAACTCTTACTGCGTACCATAACTCTTTTACTAAACTGCCAATACTAAACCTCAACTGTAAAAATTATATCTTTAACTTCATTAATGACCTGAGTACTTTATTCGTGTACCTTACAAATATCATAGGCATACTGTTTAGTCCCAACTTTTCTGAGTATTTGAATATCATTCAAATATATTCCTGTTGAGCAGGCACTATAGTTAGGCATCTGACTATACCTTTGCCTTTACTCATCTTGTCCCTTAGTAGCATTTATAATAATAGTATTGGAATCAAAAGATATATCTTCCTGCTCCCGGACTAATTTGCACCATAATTTGATCTTCTCAATAAATGTAAATAATTTGAATTTTACTTCTTCAAAACTTCAACTCTTACATACCTTTGAAATCTGCTGCTTTATTTGATCTTGTTTCCTTAATGACTCCACTTGTATTGGCAAAGCAGATTAGATGTTGAACTAAATATGGTCGAAAACATAAGCTATTGTTGCTGCTGCCCCTTTCCTTTCGTCTATATATATATATTTCATTTTCTTTCTTGTCTTTCTTATGATTTTGTTAATCTCTTTTATCATTCGTCATTCATTATTAAGACAGTTTAGAACCTATCGCATAAGGTTCACAGGGAATCTTCCTTCCTTCTCATGTACCCCTATTTGTCTACTTCTAGCTGGTATGGAACATCCTTCCACTATTCAAAAGAATAGTTCCTAAGAATAGAAACTTAACATGCTAACATTCAAAAGACAAGCAGCTAATAATTTTAATCACATTCTATTATATTCAAGCTTCTCAATTTCCAACTCCTTTGCATCATTGATCATTCGATGGCTACTAAAATTTCCTTATCTACCTTTTAGAACCTCAACAAACCTCAAACAACAAGTTTCAATCAATTTCAACTACTCTTTCACTAACTTGCTATTAACAAGCATCAATCATCAAAATAACACTGTTATATAATTTCCTTGACTATAACCATTTACACATTTTCACTGAATAGCCCTTACAGTTATGCATCAAGCTTATCATTAGCTCTCTTATTCTAATTTATTAAAAATAATCCTCTAACTTCGTACCCAATTCTCATAATCATGTATACTAGATTCACAGGTCTAGACTATCTCTTGGGCTCAAATATTTGTTTATGACACATATCCAAGAGGTTCTCTATTCATAATGAGTTTCTCAAGTCTTCATCCCTTTCAATTGTTGTCTCATAGTACTTTCTCTTGTCTATTCAGGAATCTAAGCTAGCTTACAGCTATTGTAGATTCTCTTGTCTCATGGCACTTCTCAAATCATACTGCTAAACATCTAGTTCATCATCAATTGAACTTAAAATAGGGAACATCATCAAACTCAAGAAGATCAACACCATCTAAAATACAAACCTCAAGCATACCTCAAACTTATCTTAAATATACCTCAAACACATCAGATTAATATTTTATTCAGATCATATTATATAATTCATATCTCATTAAATCCGATTTAGCCTGAAACGATGCTTCATAAGTTTACTCTAAACCCTTGATTCACTGAGGACTTGAACTTCAGATCTTAATACTCCTTAGTTCTTCTTTAAGAATTACAACAAGTCTAGCAAATACAAGTTTAACCATTTACAGTGGTAGACTTCTAACACAAACATAAGCAGACCGTTCTACCCAAAGCCAGAACCTCTGCTCTGATACCATAAATGCAACACCTCACTTTTATATACTAATAATAGGATCATTTTAACGTCTGTGAATTACTAACACCAGGTTTCCATCCTGGGAAAAGACAGGGAAATTTTTTTTTTTTCATTTAACATCAGAATCCGTTGATCAAATATTTCAAACCTTCAGATTACTGATGAGTGATCCAATAATAACCCTGCTTTCAACTTAATCTATTATCATCTAAAATAATTTCATACTATACAATCTTATAATATTATATTAAAAATAAAGCAACGCTCTTGGTTGACAGCATATACGTGTACCTGGCAATGCTCACCTCCTTCTTCTAAAGGATACAAAATAATATTTCCATAAAGCAAGTAAAGTTACTTGCCCGAATAATTTGCTATACAATTTACAAAATTATAACAGGTATCTCTGCTCTTCAACCAGCCACCTTCTTCTTAAACAACCTCCTTGTTCTTCGGGCTACTAGCTTTCACTGTTCATCATAAATTGGGGGGTGAGATTCCGAAGAATCCCCGTAGTAGTAATTTCCATCACACAAATGTGTAGATCACATAAAACATGCAAAACAAGCCAAAGTGGAACATAACCTTGCAAGCTAATACAATTAAGCATTTATGCGCAATGACAGATAGAAAAGCTGAATAAATAATGCACAAATACCTGGCGATCACTGTCCCATGTCTATTAGACAAGCTGAATAAATAATGCGCTAATAATTGGCAATCACTGCCGCGCATATAATTGGCAATCACTGCCGCGCAAATAACTGGCAATCACTGCCGCGCATATAACTGGCAATCACTGCCGCGCAAATAACTGGCAATCACTGCCGCGCATATAACTGGCAATCACTGCCGCGCAAATAACTGGCAATCACTGCCGCGCATATAACTGGCAATCACTGCCGCGCATATAACTGGCAATCACTGCCGCGCATATAACTGGCAATCACTGCCGCGCAAATAACTGGCAATCACTGCCGCGCATATAATTGGCAATCACTGCCGCGCAAATAACTGGCAATCACTGCCGCGCATATAATTGGCAATCACTGCCCCATGTTTATCAGCTGCACGTGGTCACGGTTAAAAATCCATGCAAGGAATTAAGGATTACATGTTCTCATGCTTTAGAAAAGTAATATGGCACAAACAGACATGCAGCAATCATACACAAGTGTAAGGGAGGAAAGAACTACTACCTGGTCCGCATCCCTCCAAATCAAACCTTACCGTTCTCCTTTCTTTCTGCTTCTTGGTGGGCTTTAGCAGATATAAAAACCTATTATATTAGTAAGGGTAGGTTAATGCTTGATCCAACATAATTTATAAATTAAATAACTCTCTTTAAATCCCAATCTCTTTCAATCTCTACCCTCACTTAATAGTTGGTCATCCTGGACAATTTTTCCTTATTTAAACTATTCTCTTTGGAATGTTTCCTTCCTTATCTCAACCCATAGTGTTACTTTACTTTTCCTTATTCCACCAAATAAATTTAATCTAACACTCCAAAATAAATCTACAAACTTTTCTAGTTATTATTAGCAACTCATATACCTTTAAGATCCTTACTTAACTTCAATAATTCGAAAATTCCAACTAACTGAAACACTCTCCCAAGTATACATATATATTAGGCTCTTAGCTTCGCCTTTCTCCCATATCAATTAATATTTACTGAAGCAACTTTTTCTTCTTAAATCACTGAACCAAGCGGACACTTATACACATAGACTCATATATATATATATATATATATATATATATAAAATCATGCCTAAACTTCCTCCCAATTCCATTTCAATTTCAATGTTTGCCACTCATACTTCCACGGCTTTCCCCCATACACACACACACACACACATTCACTAATATATATCCAAATAGCTTCGTTCTCTATATATATAACTTAGCCACTTTCTAACCTCCATAAATGTTTCGTACATCAGCACCCATATTCTGGATTTTGTTCTTTTTACTGATTTGAAAACGTTCACCAAACTATCACACAGCACCATCTAAAGCTCTTTTGCATAATATCTGAACTTCCCTTACTTTTGTTACTATGAACCGACACTATACAACCAAAACAGGGAACTCCATGTCACTTAATTAAAACGGAGCTTGGGGTTCGAAAACCGTCACTTCACAAACCAATATCACATACGGCCTCATATATACACTGAATAGTGCAATTTTCCCCCTTTAATTCCACCAGAACCTGACGCTACCCGCATCAGAAACAACAACAACAACTATTCAAGTTTAACTTGCAGAGGAGATAAGCAACATGCAATATAATATGCTCACTCCATGAACTTAACTCATTATCATCCTAAACCAGCCACTCAACCCCTGTTCGGCCAGCAACAAAACAGAGCAAGGAAATCCACATGCAAGCTAAAAATCATACTCCATCATCATCAACAAACACTACTCTTTCATCATCATTGAGCTTCAGACTTAACCAAGAGTTTCTCTCACTAGAACCCAAACTTCTTTCATCATTAACTCTTCAAACACGCAGCAAACCAAAGAACGAAGAGTAGAATGATGATCAGAGGGCTCACCTGAATCTGAAACTCCGTTTGCATGCAGGAATCTGACCACCGATCACTACCTCCGATCACCAACTCCGGTACTGCTTTTTCCCGTGCTCTCCCTCTCTCGCTTTCCGTCTCTCTCTCTTTTCCTTCGAGTGGCCGAATGAAAAATCAGGAGGAAGAGTGTTATCTTATGTTAAGCGGTGAGGCAGTACACGTGTGATGAGGAAGTAAAAACAAACGAAATGTCCACTTTGCCCTTACGCTCATTGCTTTCTTTCACTTTCATGCTTCCTCTATAATTCTGAGATAAATAGATAAACCCAAAAATTACTCCACTATGTTTTATATGGATCTTTCTTTTCGACTAGCTTCTTTGATCCATAAAATAATTTCTCTAAACATTTTGGGTCAAAAATTAACTCATAACTATTTTTCTTGAATTTCCAAGAAAATAACTCTTAATTCCAGAAATTAATCCTTAACTCATTTTAAGGATTTTATGCCTCAAATATCTTCTTCACTATCTCAAATGATCATCCTAAAATTTTCAGATTAAACATAAATCTCTAAGTATTTTTCCATAATTTTCAGAGAAAATAAACCATTTTTCTCTTAAAATTATCTATTAAAAATATTTAAGCTATTTTTGGGGAAATACCTTTTCCAATATGTCTCTAAATCTTAAAAATCAATATTCCATAATTTTTCCCCAATTGTGATTGAGCTATTAAATAATTTTAATGAACTTTCTCTTTTCTACTCATCCTGAGTCATAAAATTCGGGGTGTTACAATTCTCCCCCCGTAAATAAAATTTCGTCCTCGAAATTTAGATAATTACCTTGTGGCATAAAGTCTGGATATGACTTTTGCATTTCTTCTTCTACCTCCCATGTAGCTTCTCGTGGTGAGAATCCCTTCTAGACCACTTTCACAAATGGAATACTTTTACTTCTCAATCTTCTCTCTTGTTTGTCAATGATTCGTTCAGGTTGCACATCATAAGTCAAATCATCTTGTAGATCTATTTCTTCATGTTCAATGACATGCTCTTAGTCTGGTTAATACTTTTTCAGTTGTGACACGTGAAAAACATTATATAACTTACTCAACTATGGAGGTATAGCTATCTGATACACCATTGGGCCTACTTTTACAAGAATTTCAAATAGTCCTATGTAACTCGAATTTAATTTCCTCATTTTCTTTGATTTTCCTATGCCCATAGTCGGTACTATTTTCAAGGAAACATAATCTTCCATCTCGAATTCCAACGGTCTTCTTCTTTTATCAATATAACTCTTCTGATCTTTATAGATCAACTTATGTATGTAGTTGGGGATACATTGAGGAAACATGGTCTCCCACCTTCAACGTTGACTATCTTCTTTGCTAACTATGAAATTTTCTCAGTGCTCTAACTCATGTCATGATAGATCACATCCCCAATGCTAGATACTTGACATCAACTAAGACTTGTTAATGGCATCCATCATTCTGAGTACCTAAATATCAACCAAGGTATATCAATTGCATCAATGATTCTAAGTATTCGGCATCAATCAAAACATGTTAATGGTATCAACCATTCTGAAAATCTTACTTTGTTATTTTCTACCTTACCTTTGGCATTATCTCTTAGTACTCAATCCATTGATATAATATTTGGGGACTTTTTCTATTCCTCTTACTTTCTTACCCCAAACTTAGCTTGCCTAAATGCATTCTACTTGGGACTTGCAGCACTACACTTTGTTAACTCTTACTTTCCTTTGTTGACCAATTAGAATTGAGCTCGGTCTATTTAGCAACTTGGCTATCTGAAGAAAAATCAAGGATACTCTCTCTGTGATGGTTAACCAGTCTCAAGAAATTCTTTATTCTAAACTCATCTAAGGTCATTGTCTTCCCAGAGAAAACTGCTTTACTTTGGGCATTAATAACTCTCCTTTGGGTCTTCTATGACCATAAGATCTAACTGCGATCTTGAGATCTAACTGTGATCTCTCTAAGCCCACTTCTTGGATCTAACTGTGATCCCTTTCTAGGAATTTTCAAGACCAAAGAATGAAGTTATAGAATAACTTTATCTCTATGAAATCTGGCAACCATACTGATAATTCTCCAAAACTGATCTTAGATACCCACATTGCTTCTTAGACCTTACTCATTCCTTTTGGCAACTCCAACATTATCTCCTTACACTTCTCATTTAACTTCATTATCTTATTCTCAACTTTCTCAAGCTTTATATCAATTCGTCCACCATGTCGGCTAGCTCTTTGAGCTATTTATTCATCCTTGTGGCCATTAGAGTCAACATTATGCTTAGGCCACATACCATACTTGCCCTACCTTAGTATAGGGTCTTACCACATACTATACTTGCCCTGCCTTAGTATAGGGTCTTACCACTTCTAATAACTTTAGATGGCACAGGGAGAGAACTCATGATACTGCCTTATCTCTCTCAAGGCTGCCTTAACTGTTCAAAGGCTTAGGTCGCCACTTTGCCTTTATGATAAAGAATAGACTTATATCCCTATTTGGCTTTCTTAACTCTTGCCATTACACTCTGGTAAGGGAGTCTCTTAACTTTGACTCAACCTCAGGGAAAGTCTCTTTACTCTGCGTTAGTGGCTACCTATACTTTCTTATGAAAACATATCATTACCTCTCAACCTGACTCATCTAAGTACTATAGAAGTGGCATCCATCTTGCAATTAAGGCAATAATACTCATTAAAGTGTTTAGCATGAAATTCATCTAATTGTAATGTCAATTTCTTTGGCAGTTAGCTATTTGGTAGCATAAGAGAATTTTCCTTAAATCTTCCATAGTATTCTGCTAGACGCAAAGGATATCTGATCCCATCATTACTCTTGGCCCTTAATGTATTTTATGCTTTCATTAGCATAAGGTCAACTCCATATCGCCTTGCCTCGGCTGCTTTTCTCTTTCTCTCAGAGGACCAGTTCCCACTATCTTGGGAAACATTCAGTGGTCAAGACCTTTCTCATACTAAGTTTAGCAGTCAACTATTTTTAGGTTCCTCTGAAAACTCTTACTGCGTACCATAACTCTTTTACTAAACTGCCAATACTAAACCTCAACTGTAAAAATTATATCTTTAACTTCATTAATGACCTGAGTACTTTATTCGTGTACCTTACAAATATCATAGGCATACTGTTTAGTCCCAACTTTTCTGAGTATTTGAATATCATTCAAATATATTCCTGTTGAGCAGGCACTATAGTTAGGCATCTGACTATACCTTTGCCTTTACTCATCTTGTCCCTTAGTAGCATTTATAATAATAGTATTGGAATCAAAAGATATATCTTCCTGCTCCCGGACTAATTTGCACCATAATTTGATCTTCTCAATAAATGTAAATAATTTGAATTTTACTTCTTCAAAACTTCAACTCTTACATACCTTTGAAATCTGCTGCTTTATTTGATCTTGTTTCCTTAATGACTCCACTTGTATTGGCAAAGCAGATTAGATGTTGAACTAAATATGGTCGAAAACATAAGCTATTGTTGCTGCTGCCCCTTTCCTTTCGTCTATATATATATATTTCATTTTCTTTCTTGTCTTTCTTATGATTTTGTTAATCTCTTTTATCATTCGTCATTCATTATTAAGACAGTTTAGAACCTATCGCATAAGGTTCACAGGGAATCTTCCTTCCTTCTCATGTACCCCTATTTGTCTACTTCTAGCTGGTATGGAACATCCTTCCACTATTCAAAAGAATAGTTCCTAAGAATAGAAACTTAACATGCTAACATTCAAAAGACAAGCAGCTAATAATTTTAATCACATTCTATTATATTCAAGCTTCTCAATTTCCAACTCCTTTGCATCATTGATCATTCGATGGCTACTAAAATTTCCTTATCTACCTTTTAGAACCTCAACAAACCTCAAACAACAAGTTTCAATCAATTTCAACTACTCTTTCACTAACTTGCTATTAACAAGCATCAATCATCAAAATAACACTGTTATATAATTTCCTTGACTATAACCATTTACACATTTTCACTGAATAGCCCTTACAGTTATGCATCAAGCTTATCATTAGCTCTCTTATTCTAATTTATTAAAAATAATCCTCTAACTTCGTACCCAATTCTCATAATCATGTATACTAGATTCACAGGTCTAGACTATCTCTTGGGCTCAAATATTTGTTTATGACACATATCCAAGAGGTTCTCTATTCATAATGAGTTTCTCAAGTCTTCATCCCTTTCAATTGTTGTCTCATAGTACTTTCTCTTGTCTATTCAGGAATCTAAGCTAGCTTACAGCTATTGTAGATTCTCTTGTCTCATGGCACTTCTCAAATCATACTGCTAAACATCTAGTTCATCATCAATTGAACTTAAAATAGGGAACATCATCAAACTCAAGAAGATCAACACCATCTAAAATACAAACCTCAAGCATACCTCAAACTTATCTTAAATATACCTCAAACACATCAGATTAATATTTTATTCAGATCATATTATATAATTCATATCTCATTAAATCCGATTTAGCCTGAAACGATGCTTCATAAGTTTACTCTAAACCCTTGATTCACTGAGGACTTGAACTTCAGATCTTAATACTCCTTAGTTCTTCTTTAAGAATTACAACAAGTCTAGCAAATACAAGTTTAACCATTTACAGTGGTAGACTTCTAACACAAACATAAGCAGACCGTTCTACCCAAAGCCAGAACCTCTGCTCTGATACCATAAATGCAACACCTCACTTTTATATACTAATAATAGGATCATTTTAACGTCTGTGAATTACTAACACCAGGTTTCCATCCTGGGAAAAGACAGGGAAATTTTTTTTTTTTCATTTAACATCAGAATCCGTTGATCAAATATTTCAAACCTTCAGATTACTGATGAGTGATCCAATAATAACCCTGCTTTCAACTTAATCTATTATCATCTAAAATAATTTCATACTATACAATCTTATAATATTATATTAAAAATAAAGCAACGCTCTTGGTTGACAGCATATACGTGTACCTGGCAATGCTCACCTCCTTCTTCTAAAGGATACAAAATAATATTTCCATAAAGCAAGTAAAGTTACTTGCCCGAATAATTTGCTATACAATTTACAAAATTATAACAGGTATCTCTGCTCTTCAACCAGCCACCTTCTTCTTAAACAACCTCCTTGTTCTTCGGGCTACTAGCTTTCACTGTTCATCATAAATTGGGGGGTGAGATTCCGAAGAATCCCCGTAGTAGTAATTTCCATCACACAAATGTGTAGATCACATAAAACATGCAAAACAAGCCAAAGTGGAACATAACCTTGCAAGCTAATACAATTAAGCATTTATGCGCAATGACAGATAGAAAAGCTGAATAAATAATGCACAAATACCTGGCGATCACTGTCCCATGTCTATTAGACAAGCTGAATAAATAATGCGCTAATAATTGGCAATCACTGCCGCGCATATAATTGGCAATCACTGCCGCGCAAATAACTGGCAATCACTGCCGCGCATATAACTGGCAATCACTGCCGCGCAAATAACTGGCAATCACTGCCGCGCATATAACTGGCAATCACTGCCGCGCAAATAACTGGCAATCACTGCCGCGCATATAACTGGCAATCACTGCCGCGCAAATAACTGGCAATCACTGCCGCGCATATAACTGGCAATCACTGCCGCGCATATAACTGGCAATCACTGCCGCGCATATAACTGGCAATCACTGCCGCGCAAATAACTGGCAATCACTGCCGCGCATATAATTGGCAATCACTGCCGCGCAAATAACTGGCAATCACTGCCGCGCATATAATTGGCAATCACTGCCCCATGTTTATCAGCTGCACGTGGTCACGGTTAAAAATCCATGCAAGGAATTAAGGATTACATGTTCTCATGCTTTAGAAAAGTAATATGGCACAAACAGACATGCAGCAATCATACACAAGTGTAAGGGAGGAAAGAACTACTACCTGGTCCGCATCCCTCCAAATCAAACCTTACCGTTCTCCTTTCTTTCTGCTTCTTGGTGGGCTTTAGCAGATATAAAAACCTATTATATTAGTAAGGGTAGGTTAATGCTTGATCCAACATAATTTATAAATTAAATAACTCTCTTTAAATCCCAATCTCTTTCAATCTCTACCCTCACTTAATAGTTGGTCATCCTGGACAATTTTTCCTTATTTAAACTATTCTCTTTGGAATGTTTCCTTCCTTATCTCAACCCATAGTGTTACTTTACTTTTCCTTATTCCACCAAATAAATTTAATCTAACACTCCAAAATAAATCTACAAACTTTTCTAGTTATTATTAGCAACTCATATACCTTTAAGATCCTTACTTAACTTCAATAATTCGAAAATTCCAACTAACTGAAACACTCTCCCAAGTATACATATATATTAGGCTCTTAGCTTCGCCTTTCTCCCATATCAATTAATATTTACTGAAGCAACTTTTTCTTCTTAAATCACTGAACCAAGCGGACACTTATACACATAGACTCATATATATATATATATATATATATAAAATCATGCCTAAACTTCCTCCCAATTCCATTTCAATTTCAATGTTTGCCACTCATACTTCCACGGCTTTCCCCCATACACACACACACACACACATTCACTAATATATATCCAAATAGCTTCGTTCTCTATATATATAACTTAGCCACTTTCTAACCTCCATAAATGTTTCGTACATCAGCACCCATATTCTGGATTTTGTTCTTTTTACTGATTTGAAAACGTTCACCAAACTATCACACAGCACCATCTAAAGCTCTTTTGCATAATATCTGAACTTCCCTTACTTTTGTTACTATGAACCGACACTATACAACCAAAACAGGGAACTCCATGTCACTTAATTAAAACGGAGCTTGGGGTTCGAAAACCGTCACTTCACAAACCAATATCACATACGGCCTCATATATACACTGAATAGTGCAATTTTCCCCCTTTAATTCCACCAGAACCTGACGCTACCCGCATCAGAAACAACAACAACAACTATTCAAGTTTAACTTGCAGAGGAGATAAGCAACATGCAATATAATATGCTCACTCCATGAACTTAACTCATTATCATCCTAAACCAGCCACTCAACCCCTGTTCGGCCAGCAACAAAACAGAGCAAGGAAATCCACATGCAAGCTAAAAATCATACTCCATCATCATCAACAAACACTACTCTTTCATCATCATTGAGCTTCAGACTTAACCAAGAGTTTCTCTCACTAGAACCCAAACTTCTTTCATCATTAACTCTTCAAACACGCAGCAAACCAAAGAACGAAGAGTAGAATGATGATCAGAGGGCTCACCTGAATCTGAAACTCCGTTTGCATGCAGGAATCTGACCACCGATCACTACCTCCGATCACCAACTCCGGTACTGCTTTTTCCCGTGCTCTCCCTCTCTCGCTTTCCGTCTCTCTCTCTTTTCCTTCGAGTGGCCGAATGAAAAATCAGGAGGAAGAGTGTTATCTTATGTTAAGCGGTGAGGCAGTACACGTGTGATGAGGAAGTAAAAACAAACGAAATGTCCACTTTGCCCTTACGCTCATTGCTTTCTTTCACTTTCATGCTTCCTCTATAATTCTGAGATAAATAGATAAACCCAAAAATTACTCCACTATGTTTTATATGGATCTTTCTTTTCGACTAGCTTCTTTGATCCATAAAATAATTTCTCTAAACATTTTGGGTCAAAAATTAACTCATAACTATTTTTCTTGAATTTCCAAGAAAATAACTCTTAATTCCAGAAATTAATCCTTAACTCATTTTAAGGATTTTATGCCTCAAATATCTTCTTCACTATCTCAAATGATCATCCTAAAATTTTCAGATTAAACATAAATCTCTAAGTATTTTTCCATAATTTTCAGAGAAAATAAACCATTTTTCTCTTAAAATTATCTATTAAAAATATTTAAGCTATTTTTGGGGAAATACCTTTTCCAATATGTCTCTAAATCTTAAAAATCAATATTCCATAATTTTTCCCCAATTGTGATTGAGCTATTAAATAATTTTAATGAACTTTCTCTTTTCTACTCATCCTGAGTCATAAAATTCGGGGTGTTACATCATTCGCCATACTAAACCTGTCATTCACTTTACTAAACTTATTATAAATTGCTTATCAAAACTTGTTATCTGCTAAAGAAATCTAAAAATTATGTCATTTTAACATGGAACTTAAATTTTTATGAATTGCTTATCAGAAGTTGTCATTCGTTTTACTAAACTTGTCATTTATCTCACTGAACTTGTCATGAATTTTAGTTTTTGATAAGCATGAAGTTGGTCTTTCAAGCCTAAGTGGAGCTTTTGTTCTATAAGTCATAGATATATCATATCAGGATGAGATGAGATTGTGAAATAAAGAAAGATTGTGGAGAATGAGAGCTTGTATATGAAGAGTACTATATCATGATGGACATTTTGTGTGATTTTGCCTGCCCAAAAAAAAAAAAAAAGATAACAGATTTTTCGGAAATGACTATTTCTATTTTACATTTAGCCAATTATATTGAAGCTTTTTCTACTATTATTTCGAAAACTTGCTGAGAATGTCATGGTTTGAAAAAGGAAGAGCTGCTTGACATGTTTCGATGCATGGTTTGTAAGATGGACAACTAGAGAAATGCTTTAATTGTTATTGTATTCATAATTTGTAAATAGCGCAATTTATTATTACAAACTTTATTGCGTAAATTTATATACATTTTTTGGACAACTGTGAATATTAATATATTAAATTATAGAAAGCAAACATGAGATCGAAAGCTATGATGGAGTCAGTATTTCGAGTCTTTGTTGAAACCTTGTGTCGATAATGTTTCTTCTTACCTAATCTAGAAATTAGAGATTAGAAAAATTAATTGCGAACAATAAATTCATATAACAAAATTTAATTATGAAGCTACTTTTTCTAAAATAAAAATGACTCATTCATTCTCCTAAAAAATAGAGGCACATGCATTGACTTTTCAAACAATAAATTATCTCAAAAAAAAATTGATGCAATGAAAAAGAAAGAAAATTAAGTTAGTGATGAGGAAAAACTTCAACCCTACAAGTGGTTTGTTATCACATTAAGGACAACATTTTTATTACTACGACGCTGTATAGGTCATAGAGTAGCCCAAAATATACATTAATGATAAGAATAAGTTTTGTCACTTTATAAAATGTAATTCAATTTCACTTCTTAGTACGTAAGAGAGAATACCGCAAAACTATGTTAGTAAGAAGAAGTTTGTGTGGATACATTGTTCCTTCACTTATATGAAGAGTACTATATTAGCATTACATGTTTTGCAGAAAATTAAATATGGAAGCTTCATGGTTAATATGTTTTCATTTCTCCCATTTTTTCAGTAGACCAAAAGAAATTTTCCTTCCTGTCTTTCAATAATTAGACAGACGAAAATGCTGGTTTCTCTTTTCATCACACGTCGTCTCTCCCTCCGTTGCCAAGAAAAGGTAAGGCACATAAACACAATGCCGTGCCCAAATTGCAAAAAGGCATCTCTCATGATAATATTTAAGTTCGGCTAAAAGGCAGATTAATCATTGGCATAGGGACTTGAGAAATTTTTTTCAATTTGAAAATAATGTCGTAATTTTCAAAAGTTAAAAATTTAATTTAACAATATAAATTATAGATATTATACAGTTTTTAACTGGCCAGCACATAAAGATATCTGTTTTATATCTTTGATATTTTGTGCATTTATAAAAATACCCAAAGTCCTTAAACTGTAATCTCTCTCTCTCCCCCCCTCTCTGTGCGCATTTTAAATATTTGCATGGTTTTTTAATATTATTAATAGCTGAATATGTAACCATAAATTGAATTTATTGATACTTTGATTTATAAATTGTGGGAGGGGCGTGAACTAATGATACGTTTGGCAAGCTAAAAATAGATATATAAATAGATTATGCGGTTTAAAAAAAAATCCCAAAATAAATAGAACAATATTTCTACAAACTCAATAACTGAATAATTATTTTTTTTAATGAAAAGGACTCAGTCACCCATCCACCTCAAAAGAGTAGGCACATTGCATGATAGACTTTTCAAATGTTAAGTCAATGCAATGAAAGTGAAATACAATTATGTTAGTAATGAGGAGAATTTTTTACCCTACATGTGGGGTATTATAATATCAAAAACCATGTTTTTATTATCACCATATTGTAAGGCCACAAAGTAATCCCAAAATATATGTTAGTGATGCGAACAAGCTTTTTCATTTTATGAAGTGTAATTTCAATTATTAGACCACACACCTTTTCATTTTCATTGCATTAGTCTTACTTTGATAGGAAATTATCATTTGATAAAAAATTTGCGAGTATAGCAAATAATAAAAATGTTAGTTTAAAAAATAATTAGTAGTATATGTATATTAATGGTTGAGTGTTCAAACACTAAGTTATCCCCAAAAAAGAAGTTGATGTAACAAAAGAGGAAGAAAATTACTTCATGATGAGGAGAAATTTTGACTCTACAAATAGTATGTTATTACATCAAGGATCATATTTTTATTATGACTGTATTGTATAACCCACAAAGTAACTCAAAATATACGTTAGTAATGATGAGAAAGATTCTTTATCACTTTATGAAATGAAATTTTTCTTCTTGGACCACATTTCATTTTCATTGATTCAGTCTAATTTGAGAGAGTAACTCAAAAAGTCTTTAGTCTTAATTTGATTGTATGTATTGCGTCTCAAAAAGATACATGTAAATAATAACACTTTATATGTGTGTGTGTGTCTGTGTGTGTGTGTCTGTGTCTGTGTCTATATATGTAATATTTTGGTGTATATTGATAGTGTATTTAAAAAGAAGAAATGTCTATACAATAAATTTAAAAGGAAGTAAAACATACTCACGTTATTTACGTGAAGAGAATTAAAAGCAACGCGGTGTACAATTCTTACGTCTAAAAGCAGAAGGTTGAATAATATTAACGTTATAAGATACATTCACTACACAAACAATCTATAATATAAATATTTACTAAAAGGAAAAAGGTTAAGAACAAGCATTTTTTAAAGTACAGCTTTTTGTCTGATATTTCAAGGAGCAGAATCATCAATCTAATAATCCATTCTTAAGCTCGATACTAATAGGAATTACCTTATGCAATTTTAAAGAAAAAAATTTGAAAAATTATATTAAAGGATAAGATCGATCCTAACAGAATTAAGGTTGGTTTATTTTGAGAATATGACTTAATATGTACCCAAATGAATTCCAAGTTTTTGGCTGATGTTCGAACAAAGTTATGATTTAAACATGCTTTGAAGTTTGAGACGTATTCTATTAGTAAACTTTGTTTAGTGATGTAAGCAAAATTCTAGGGGGAAAAAAAATCCTGAAATTAGTATTTTTCAATTTAGCACCTAATACTTCAAAATGATAGAGAAGGAAGTAAACCCAAATTAAAATTTTAAAATTCAAAGGAAATGACATAAATGTCCCTTTATTAATCTAGGAGCACACTTTCATTATTGAAAAGAAGCTTGCGTGGATATATTGTTCCTTTAACAATATTTATGCATTTAGTTTATTTATATATTTATTTTTAATTTTTGGGTAAGACAATTATTCCTTTCTTAAAACCACCATGCATGAAATCTAAATTTGAGAGTAAAGAAAATAGTAAAAATGTTAACCATGCAAACATTAAGTTGTCCTTAAAAAAGTTGATGCAACAAAAGAGAAAGAAAATTACATTAGTGATGAAGTAAAAATTTAACCATACAAAACAGTCCGTTATCACATTATGAACCATATTTTTATTATCATTTTATTGTATAGATTACAAAGTAACCCAAAATATACGTTTATGATAAGAATGTCTTTTCATTACTTCATGAAATGTGATTGAACCACATTTTCATTTTCTTCAATTGCCCATAACAAAATTCCCACATCTCAAGTTTTGATAAGGGATTATTCGCTAAAAAAACAGGGGGAATATTAATATTCGGTTATCATCTATTTTCAATATTTTAAAATTTAATCTATAATTTATAAAAATTCTACAAATTAATCATATATACGTTTTTATGTAATAATCATATATACTTGCAACACCTCACTTTTATATACTAATAGGATCATTTTAACGTCTGTGAATCACTAACGCCAGGTTTCTGTCCTGGGAAAAAAACAAGGATTTTTTTTTTCCTTTAACATTAGAATCTGTTGATCAAATATTTCAAAGCTTCAGATAACTGATGAGTGATCCAATATCAACCCTGCTTTCAACTTAATCTATTATCATCTAAAATAATTTCATACTATACAATCTTATAATATTATATTAAAAATAAAGCAATGCTCTTGGTTGACAGCATATACGTGCACCTGGCAATGCTCACCTCCTTCTTCTAAAGGATACAAAATAATATTTCCATAAAGCAAGTAAAGTTACTTGCCCGAATATTTTACTATACAATTTACAGAATTATAACAGGTATCTTTGATCTTCAACCAGCCCATCTTCTTCTTAAATAACCTCCTTGTCCTTCTAGCTACTAGCCTTCACTATTCATCATAAATTGGGGGGTGAGATTCCGAAGAATCCCCGTAGTAGTAATTTCCATCAAACAAATGTGCAGATCACATAAAACATGCAAAACAAGCCATATGGAACAAAACCTTGCAAGCTAATGCAATTAAGCATTTATGCGCAATGACAGATAGACAAGCTGAATAAATAATGCGCAAATAATTGGCAATCACTGCCCCATGTCTGTTAGACAAGCTGAATAAGTAAAGCGTAAATAATTGGCAATCACTGCCCCATGTCTATCAGCTGCACGTGATCACGGCTAAATAATCCATGCAAGGAATTAAGGATTACATGTTCTCATGCTTTTTGAATAGCAATATGGCACAAACAGACATGCAGCAATCATACACAAGTGTAAGGGAGGAAAAAACTACTACCTGGTCCGCATCCCTCCAAATCAAACCTTACCGTTCTCCTTTCTTTTTATTTCTTGGTGGGCTTGAGCAGATATAACAACCTATCATATTAGTAAGGGTAGATCAGTACTTGATCCAACTGTATCTCATAAATTAAATAACTCTTTAAATCCCAAATCTTCTTTAATCTCTACCCTTACGTAGCAGTTGATCATCCTGGACAATTTTTCTTGTTTAAACCATTCTCATTGGAACGCTTGCTCCTTTATCTCAACCCGTAGTGTTACTTTACTTAGTAACTAGTCATCTCGGTCAAAGATTATATACATACACACACACACACACACATATATATATATATATATCACTTTTAAGGACAACAAGGTGCCCTTCATACCTCAATCATCCAATCCCAATGAAGTTAAATTAATTAAAATCCAACTTCACTAATTTTCACCCATGGCCGAGACAGACAAATTGATTTCATCTTATTTCCAAACCAAGCAATTTCAATTTCAATTTCAAACCATTTATTAATCTTAATCTTTGGCCTAACATTCCTCCAATAACCTTTCATAATCTGGGAATTATTCCTAACTTCAAGACATTACTTCAAGCCTATCCTTTAAAACTCAATATAATTAATCTTCACTCTAAATCTTCAACTATAATTTATATATAAAGAAAATCACTATTTATTCTATGTGCAGAACTCAAACAATAAAGCATTTATAGCTTCAGAAGTAACAGTCCAACAATCCAATCATCCACCATCATCACATTTATAAAACCATAGATATGAATATTCCTTTCACAGAATTTTCTTTCAGATTTGACAGCATAATACCATTATTCTATGGCGTCAAATTTTATAATCTTACCATCAGCAACTTTACCTACAATGATATCTAATTCACATGTACTATATGCTAATACTATTATGAGTGATCAGCAACTTCTAGGAATTAATCTTTAACAATTCAATCGGTTTCTAATTCTAACTTCAGTATTTTGTGTCACAACTAACTATCCATATATATGTGTGTGTTTCATTTTAATTCCCTATACGACACACACAACCTATTCCCAATGTGCCTCACGGCCTTCGCTTCCTAATAAACATTTCAAGCTTTGCGTCATAATAATAATACTCCATCAAGCAGAAAACGATACTTATGAACTGGGTTACTAGCATACATATAGGGATATATATAAAACCCAGCCCCAACTCCATTCAACAGTAAAATCGTTATCTTCCTACATTTAATTGAGAACTCGAAACACCCATATATAAATATATGCATTTATATTCGACTATTTTCCTCCCAAAACTACAGAATCAAATACTCTATAATTAGGAAATTACAATCTCTGTTTTCAGTCGACATAACCCGAGGAAAACGAACGAAACCAATACCCAAACCAAGCACCACTTCCGTGAACCTTTATCCTCCGCCTTGACAGTAGAAAACAGAGACAGCAAACAGCCACTCCATTTTCTTTCTTTTCCTCCTCTCCTTGTACCATAGCCGACGCCTTACACCAAGGAAAATATGGGCTCTGTTTCTGACAACCCCAAACAGAGTAGCGAAAATACATGCAACGCCGTCGATGTATACATATATGTTATATCAGTTCAGCCAACAAAACCAGAGGAAAGGAATAAATCTCCAGCCACAGAATCAACATGCAAGGAAACCTACACATATTTCGGACTTCCCACTCCCAAAGCTCCATGATTTCGAAACTCAAAACCACAACACAGAGTTCGGGAAGCAAGGCAGAGGCAAGGGAAGGGACATGCAAGCTCAAAAACAAGCATCATATACCTCAATCTAGCTATAGGACACGAACCCATTCGTCCTCCTGTTCGTTTCTTCACTTTCTCTCACTACCCCAACTCTGTCTCTCCTCCATTGCAGCTAGAATACACTGAAAACAGAAAAGAAAAAGACGGAAGATTGATCAGGAGGTTCACCTTGCAAAGTTAATCGGTTTGCATGTGACCCAAGCACCTCCGATCATGACCTTTGCCTTCGTCCTCCCCTGTCGCGTCTCTGTCTCTCTCAAGCTCCCTCAACGCCGCGGAAAGGATGAAATGAAGGAGACGCACGGTGCTGATGGTTAATAAAGAAGGCTACACGTATATAAGAAAATTTCATGGACCATTTTGCCCCTCTAACCATTCTTATTTCCAATTTCATCCTTTCACTAAATTTCTGAAATCATAGAATAAATCCAAAATTTTTCCATGATGTTTTGTTTGGATTTTCCTTCTCTATTATCTTCTTTGACCC
This sequence comes from Neltuma alba, assembly GCF_004799145.2. Lineage (NCBI taxonomy): Eukaryota > Viridiplantae > Streptophyta > Magnoliopsida > Fabales > Fabaceae > Neltuma > Neltuma alba. Next base: position 509 of record NW_021637581.1, on the reverse strand, counting down.
ATAAAATAATTTCTCTAAAAATTTTAGGTCAAAAGTCAACTCCTAACTATTTTTCTAGAATTTTCAAGAAAATAGCTCTTAATTTCAGAAATTAATCCTTAACCCAATTTAAGGATTTTATGCCTCAACTATCTTCTTTACTATCTCAAATGATTATCCTAAAATTTCAGATTAAATATAAAGCTCTAAGTATTTTTCCATAATTTTTAGAGAAAATAAACCATTTTTCTCTTTAAAATTATCCGTTAAAATTATTTAAGCCATTTTTGGGAAATATCTTTTCCAAAATGTCTCTAAGCCCTAAAAATCATATTCCATAATTTTTCCCAATTTATTTGGCAAATAAATAATTTTAATAAATTTTCTCTTTTCTGCTCATCCAAGTCATAAAATTCAGGGTGTTACAAACTAATGTTCACTCAATTCCATCCCTAGATTCGACCGTCCATGCGTTTTAATGAGTGTGCCTCCCACATCCTTAATATTCATGTGTGTGTCTCTCATTCGTT